>NC_066265.1:0-25000 GCF_905404315.1 Leptidea sinapis | reverse complement strand
TGGTTTTACCCATATTTCGAGCCCGCCGGATAAGGTTTTTAATTTCAAAGGCTATCGGGTTAAATGAAGATCGATCCCTTAGCAGCTCCAGCGACGACCTGGAGTCGCTAAGAATCTCGACCCTCATGTCGGGCATCTTCAAGATGTCCTCGATAGCCTTCGAAATTGCGCACATTTCGGCTTGGAAGACAGAGCAATAATCCTCTAACTTGAGTTTTCTTGCTCTGACTTCCATGCCTCGCCGCCTGTATGATATTCCGGCTCCAACCCTGCCCTGTATCTTGCTTCCGTCGGTGTAGACTTGCAGGTAACCCTCTCCCTCTCCTGAGTCATCCTGCACCTCTACCGCGTCGGTTTCGGCCTGTGTTTCCTCGAGACAACAGAACTCTACCTCAGGAGCGAGGGCTGGATGGGGAGCATCCAGGAAGCTAACCCGCTGTTCAGCCTTCCTGTCTGCCATACCATCAATGTCATCACCCCTTTTATATCGGTACAATTCTGCTGCCTCTCGGATTCTCAGGTCGAGTGGCAAGATACCTGACAGGATCAGTGCCGCACTCAAACTGGCGGTTTTGTAGGTCCGGCTGATCTTCCGCGCGAACCCTCGCTGAACTGCGTCCAGCAACTTCCGCACTCCGACTTGATCTACGGCTGGGACCCAGACGCTTGAAGCGTAGAGTACGATTGGCTCCACAGCGGCGATGTAGATGGTCCTCACCACCTCTGGGTTCAGGCCCCAGGTTGTCTTAGCCGCCCTTGACAATTGGCCATAAATGGCCGTTGCCTTCCGGCAAACGTCAGCGACGTGCGGCTTAAAGGACAACCTGTGGTCAATAATAAGACCCAGGATCTTGGTTTCTGTGACCATCTTTATACTTTCGCCGCCCATGGTGATCTGAATAGGTGTAACTTTCAGTTTCTTGGTAATCACCATGGCGTTGGTCTTGTGTGGAGCAAATCGCAGCTTGTTGTCCAAGCCCCAGTCGTAGACCCGCCGGAGGACGGAGTTAGCGGTCCGCGCGATAGTCTCCGGAGAGGAGCCCGAGAAGACGAGCACTACGTCGTCGGCGAAGGCTTGCACGCGTAGGCCCTCTTCCTCGAGGGCGCCCAGCAACGGATCAATCAGGAGGTTCCAGAATATGGGCCCCCCAATCGATCCCTGAACGCACCCCTTGGTTGTGGGCCTCACGCACTCGGCGCCCGCATAACGAATAATGACCTCGCGGTCATTGAGGTAACTGCACACGGTGGAGTACAGATTTCGGGGGCATTTCCTGGCTGCCAGCTGGTGTTTAATAGCTGGCCACCAGGCGCTGTCGAATGCCCCCTCTATGTCTAGAGACACCATCAATACTACCCTCTTTGCCCTGACCTCAGCCCTGATGTGCTCGATCAAGGCAAAGAGGGCATCTTCAGTGCTCCGCTGTGGCATAAAACCGAATTGGCCCGAGTTAATCGTCGGCAGTACGTGCCACTTTATCCGGCGTACCATCATCTTTTCCAAAGTCTTACCGTGGACTGACAAAAGTCCAATCGGACGGTAAGACTTTGGATGATGGTAGTCGGATTTTCCCGGTTTGGGAAGTGTCACGACTGCCGCACGCTTCCAGGGCTTCGGGAAGTATCCCACAGCGAGGCACCTGTTGGCTATCTCTAGGAAGAGCCGTTCATCTGCCTCAATGCTTTTTGCACTGATGTCTGCCGTAAACGCATCCGATCCAGGAGCTTTGCGAGCACTGAAGTCATGAACCGCCTCCCTGAGTTCCGCAATGGTGAAGGGCGGATCATCCGCTGCACAGGCTAACTCGCACAGCGGACGGTCCGCTCCCCTCCTTATTGCAGAATGTACGGGAGTGTCATCCTCCAGCCTGTCGTCCGGGAAGAACGTAGCTGCAAGGAGTTCTGCACTTTGCTTGGGATCAAGAGTCACTCCGTCTCTCACAAGAAGTTTGTCTTCTTGCTTTTTCGAGCTTTGACGGAGGACTCTGTAGATTCCGTCCCACAGGCTTTCGCCTGTTTGCGCGGTACAGTACTCCTTCCAGCTATGGGTCTGCGCCGCTTGCGCGGCAGACTCATATTTCTCCCTAGCTTCTAGGTACTGTCGAATGACGAAATCCCTCCTTGTTGGGGCCGCGCAGCGTATGCGTATCTTTTTAGTGACCGCATCTCGCTGCAGGACCCGAAGTTCGGAGGTCATCCATGGAGGTTCATACTTCAGTGTTCGGTTCAGCTTTGGGATCGCGGCCTCACACGCTTGTCGGACCGCCTCCTGGTATTCGAGGACAACGTTTTCGATGTCCTCGGGGGCGGTTATGGCCGACACTCTTTCCACTCGGATTTGGCGGCTTTCGAACTGTAGGATAAGTTCCTTTCGGAACTTATCCCAGTTTGCCTTTCGCGTGTTATATATCCGAGTGGTTGGTGCTGGGCCGGGTGCTTTCGCACGACCAGCGCGGAGGCCTATCCTTAGAGCGTTGTGATCGGAGCTTACCATAGCGGGGTCCACCCACCAGGATTCCATCCTTGGCAGGATACTTTGGCTGCACACCGTAATGTCGACTCTGCTTGTGCAAAGCCGACCTCCTCGAACCACTTGGAAGGTGGGTTCGGTTCCGGTATTAAGGATGTGCAGCTGATGATCATCAAAGTATCCAGCCAATTCAGCTCCCCGGTGATCCTCGTCCGTGCTACCCCACCATGGGCTCCACGCGTTGAAGTCACCTCCGATCACAACACTCAAGGTTCCCAGCTTGGATCGGACGCTGGACAGACGTTCCAGGTATGGATCCAGGGGTTTGTCCCCTTCCAGGTAAGCGGACACTATTCCAAGTGTCCAGTCGGAGAACTCTATGGTGATTGCCACTATGTTCTCCGACTGGAGGCTCGGGTCACACCTTACCTGGAGGTCTTTATCAAAGACCGCTATTGCGGCCTTTGCGGGGTTGGTCCTAGTTATCCCCTGGTCCATTTGATAGACGCGAACCCCTGGGTATCGCTTCAAGGCACCTTGACTACCTGTATAGGGTTCCTGCAGCAGTGCCAGGCTTACCTTCTGGCTGACAGCTTCTGCCATCAGCTCATCGGTTGCCAATCGCTTCCGCTGCAGGTTTACCTGTATCATGTGCCTTGAAGCAGCATCCTTGGGCCCGCGACCTCCTGGAATTACGACTGCGGTGCCCTCAGCAGTAGCACACGCCAAGGCGGGCAATGGCATCCCACTTCCGCCTCACCGGACAGTCACTGCTGAATGCACCGTGGTCCGTCTTTTCCAGCTTCGCGTGACGGCAGTTAATGCAGCTGGGCGGCTCTCCCACGACATAGTCGGGGCATTCGCTCCTAACGTGTGGTCCCCCGCAGTGACTGCAAAGGTCCGAAGACTCTTTGCAGTGGCGCCGTCCGTGCCCGAAGGCTAAGCACTTCGAGCACTGTATAAGGGGCGAGAAGTCCTCAACCTTTGACCGCTTAAGGTCAAGATGGACGGAGCCCCCGTCCGTCATGCGACGCCACAGCGGAGGGGCCACACGCAGGACGACATGTGAGAGGTGCGGGTTGCGGCACCTACGTCGGAAACATGTTTCCGTCGTTTGATGGTCCTTCTGGAGGCCTGTGAAGAGCTCTTTATTCTGAGCTCTCAGGGCCGCAATGACCTCCTCGTCTTTGAGGCAAGAGAGGACGTCTCTGATGATCACCATCGGATTTCTCCCCTTTGCCTCTTGAACTTGGAGGCCCGAGTTGGTCCCGAGCCGAGTCTTCACGGCCTCTACCTCACCTTTCGTGCCGCACGTTAACACCACCTTCTTGTTGCGGATTTTGCGGACGCTATCCACCTTGGCACCGGATTTCGTTGGGTCAACAGTCGCCCTAATCATGGTGAGGACATTTTCGCTACTGTCGTCAGGCGACTTACTCGTCACCATGATTGAGTGACCGGACTTCACCGGCGCCTTGGCAGCCATCGCCGCATACGAAGGCGGTGTTGAGGCCCGTACGGGCTCCTCTGGGAGCTTTGTTACTTTAGCTCCCAGACTTCGCACCTCAGCCAACATGTCTGTAGCTTCCCGCCGCATGGACTTTAATTCTCCCAGAAGGGAGCCCAGCTCAGCAGCGGGTGGATGGAGGGGCAGCCTTGTGTTAATTTGCTGAATTACTTCGAATTCAACTATACGGCGGAGTGCCTCCAGCTCCTTGCGCAACTCCGCCGTCTGCCCCCCCACGTCTGCTTTCTCCACCCGCTGCGTTAAGAGCAAAATCTGCTCCGCGTGGCCGGACTCTCTTCTGGAGATGTCCTCTGCGTGTCTCCTTTTAATATTTGCGATCTCCATTTGGAGATCGCGCCGCGCACTATTTACCTGTAAAGTGGCCTCATACAGAAAGTTGAGGCCCTCTATCACGGTTGTTTTGATAGAGCCTTTCAGGTTTCCTGATTTTTCCAGCTCTTCTTTAGCCCGCTGGTAGACTCTGTTAGCGTCCTTTAATATTGTTGCCGTTGGACTTTCGGGCTCCCCGGTGCTTACTGATCGTCCACCGGATGGCGGGGTGTGAAAATCCCCGACCGCCTCCCATTGGATCGATTGCGCCAAGGCGCCACTGCCAGGTTTGCTTCCCGAGCCGGCACCGAATTCGCTACCGGTAAAGGAACCTTCCCCCGCGTCAACCTTTCGGCTCAAAACAGCTCGTATTCTTCCGGGGTCTGATGATGGCCGTTTCGTGGTCATCGTTGTGGCCACCAACCCCTTATCGCCGGTTCTAATCTGGCGGGAAGACTTAGCCGATGATGTTGACATAATGCTAGAACGGCGACACGTAGAATTACTTATTAAAATTTACTAAAAACAATTAGACGACAAAAATTTAAATGTTAGAAAATACAATAATATAATAATTTGACAATAACAGATTTTTAGTAGCGCCAATAGAGAGAGCTACTCTTTACGATGAAAATGAGCCCAAACACGGCTATCCTTAGTGAAAAATAAAGAAATTACAAATAATTTTTACAAAAATATAAAAAATTCCTATAACTAGTTAAAAACAAAGAATTTAAAAATTTCGTCGGAGCCAATTAAAAGATCTTAAAAAGACGGTTCAGGCAAGCCCAAACTCGGCTACCCTAGCTGCCTCGGTTCACGAGTTATGACCAAGGGGGGTGAGGTATGGTTGGGGGGAGGGGGGGGGGTTCCACGGGAAGACTATTGGAATAGGTTGTTATTTTTGTTAGAGGGGGGGGGGGGGGGGGGAGGGGGGGGGGGGGAGGTCAATTAATCGGTAAGTGGGTGGAGATGACCAGGGGGTTAATTGTTAGTGAGGGGGAAGGGGTGGGTTGTACCTCTGGTGTTTTGCCTGATGTCTTGCCGATGTATTTGGATGACTTCCTTGTTCCGTCGTCAGTGAGTTGTAGGATCTATATTTCCTTTGAAGACGTATCAGTAGTCTGTGGTACGAAGACAGTTGAAGGGTGACGGATGACACTTGTCACTTGGCTTGTCTGATTTTTTCCAACAACCTCGTGGCGCCGCGTGCTTTCTGCTCCTATACAAAGCCTTCGAGGTTATGGGCCGCACCTTTATCCTCCAATATCTTCGTGATCCACTGTCCGATTTTGATGGTTCTTACTTTGCTGGATTGGTCGTGATGAGCACTAGCGGGATTAGTAATTAGTTTCTTGATCACTACAGCAGCAACTCAGGGAAGCTGACAGAAAGTCTAGGTCCCGTAACTTAGGAGTGCGCTGTGCAAAACTTTTGCCAACAATAATCCCGGTGATTTATGTTATAACAATACACTGTACCAATTTTTATAACAATCAAAGCACTATTTACCACTTTAAATAATTTTTTACTGGGAGCTATATGTAGACGACTCAATGGTTTAGTCACAAGTGGGGGGTTAGGTTTTTTTTTTTGTGCCTAATAGCCTACCCCCCGGGCGAGGTTATCCCCGGGCCGTGGATTTCGAGCTAAAGTGAAACAACTTGTGGGGTTTTTATTGATCATCACAATGTTACTTATTCTAACTTACTTCTAATACATGTTTAGTTTTACTCAAAATAACAATATTTAAGAGTCTTATTTATTACAACATAATACTTAACTTCTAACACACGTTTGATTCTTATCTTTATAACAATATTACAGAGTCTTATTTTATACAATTGGTTCGACTAACTTCTTATACGAAGTTTTTATTCTAATTCTAATTACAATATTTAATAGTCTAATTTTAAACAAGTGGATAACAAGTATATTGATTACTTTATACTACATTAATTATTTATACTTATTCTAACTTATTTTAATACATGGTTTCGTTCCGATTTTTTGAGCCGTTAGGGTGTTAGTGAATTATCTTGTTTTGTTTTTATTAATTACTTTTTTGGCTATACTTAAACAGAATTCTAGAAATATGGGCCTAGCTTTTTTGTCCGCCATGATATCGGCTATGGTATGTATTTCTAATTGTTTGTCTTTTAGTTTTTGCGTTAGCTCATGCCTCTCATAACCATATATCGGACAATCGATTAGTATGTGAGGCACGGACTCTTCATGATGCCCGCATGGGCATGTAGGAGTGCTTTTGCATTTAAACCTATACAAATATTCTGAGAAGCCCCCATGACCAGTGAGGACCTGCGTCAGAACGTAGTTAGGTTCAACGGTACTTAGGATTCTATATGCTGCAATTGCATCCGGAAGGAATATTTTTGTGATTTTACCTGTAGATGTGTTATTGTATCTGGTGTGCCACTTATGCAGTGTTCCTGCTCTTATGATGC
Source organism: Leptidea sinapis (assembly GCF_905404315.1). Lineage (NCBI taxonomy): Eukaryota > Metazoa > Arthropoda > Insecta > Lepidoptera > Pieridae > Leptidea > Leptidea sinapis. The sequence continues at coordinate 18,228 of NC_066265.1, read as the reverse complement.
GTTTGAGGTGCGACAGTGGGCAGCGATCATAGACCGGCCTTAACTTAACATTGCTGGCAGCTTTCTTTGCCAGCTCGTCCGCTCGCTCATTTCCCTCCCTTCCCGCATGTGCTTTGACCCAGAAAAGCTTAATCTCCTTGTGAGGATTGGACCTCAACATGTCACGGATCTCTGTGGCGAGGGGATTGAGGGAGCGGGTTCCCGCTACCGCGTCAAGCGCAGACCTAGAGTCACTGTAAATGTTAAAGCCGGTCCCATTTCGCTTTGTTGCCAACTGCACTGCCTTGTTTAGAGCGACCAGCTCTGCTTGATAAACACTGCAGAAATGGGCAAGTGGTAATTTATGAGCTCCTAACTCGCATTGATTTCTCCAGAGCGTCACCGCCGCCCCCACACCGTCCAGTGTCTTACTGCCGTCTGTATATATATGGACAGTTTCGGGAGTTTCGCTGTCTGCTTCCAGCTCTTCGTTGCCCAGGATTCGATATGAAATTTTTGGTGCGTCTGCTGGGTGCGGGATATCTTCGAATGCAGTCTTGCGTTCAACCTCCGCGCCTTTCAGATCATCCCATTCTATGTGACCCTTTCTCAGCTGGTATAATAGTGCTTCCTCCTGAACGCGCAGGTCGAGCGGGAGTAAGCCCGCGATAATTCTCAATGAGTTGAGGGAGGTGGTGCGGTACGATCTGCTGATCTTAGCTGCGAATCCTCTCTGTACAGTATCGAGTCTCTGCTTAATGTATATTTTATTCGCAGCTGGAAACCATGAACTTGCAGCGTATAGCATAATTGGCTCAATTACAGCAGTATAAATGGTTCTAATAATTTTTGAGTCCAGTCCCCAGCTCACCCTGGCTGTTTTTGCAACGCGTTTATAAATTTCTATGGCTTTTTTACTTACTGAGATAGTGTGTTTATTAAAAGTTAATTTGTTATCAATTATTAATCCTAATATCTTTATGCTATCTGTGATTTCAATGAGTGAGCCTCCCATTACTAGTCTAGGTGTTTCATATTTTATCCGATTTGTGATTATCATTGCTTTTGTTTTGTTTGGAGCGAAATTTAGTTTGTTTTGCATCCCCCAGCTTCGAACATGTTCCAGAGCTTTATTAGCTTTCAGTTCCGTTTCAAGAGAGCTGTTGGTTGTAAAAACGAGGGCTATATCGTCGGCGAAGGCCTGGGAATAAATGTTCATGGCGTCCAACTGCTTTAGGAGTGAGTCTAGTAGGAGGTCCCAGAGTATAGGTCCTCCGATAGAACCTTGGACGCAGCCCTTACTCGTTGTCCTGGTAACAGCGGCACCTCCATAGAGCAACCTTATTTCTCTCTGGTGTAGATAGCTATCGATTAGGCGTCTTAAGTTGACGGGACAGCCTTCTTCTGCCAACCTTATCCTGATGGCGGGCCACCATGCGTTATCAAAAGCGCCTTCTATGTCCAAGGATATGAGGGTGACAATCTTTTTGTTTTTAACACCTTCCCTTATGTGGTTTGTGAGTTTGTACAGTGCGTCCTCAGTTCCACGCTGTGGTACAAATCCATATTGATTCACCGAGAGCCTGGGGACGAGGTAAAAGTTAAGACGTCTTACGAGCATTTTTTCTAAGATTTTACCGAAGATAGGCAGCAGTCCGATAGGTCGGAACGATTTTGGCTGTGTATAATTATCCCTACCCGGTTTCCGCAGAATGATTACGGCTGCCTTCTTCCACTGCACGGGGAAGTAACTCAGTGCAAGACATTGATTCACAATGGCCAAAAAGACATCGGGGTTGGCAGCGATAGCATTTCCGCAAATGTCAGCAGTGAGCGCGTCTCCTCCCGGAGCTTTCTTTGGGTTAAAGCTTGCTACGCATTCAAATAACTCCGTATGCGTAAAAGGCGGGTCATGGAGTTCATCTTGGTCCATTAAGTTAACATTTTGGGCTTTTCTTCTAATATCGGCGTGTACCTCATTTTCACCTGTATACGTGTCTTCAGGGAAGAGTGTCTCCGCCAGAAATTCGGCAGATTCAGCGCTTGTTAACGCTTTACCGTCCCTAATAAGCGGGTCTTCAATCCTCGTTTGGCAGGTTCTCCTAATTACCCTGTAGATGCCATCCCAAAGGCTCTCCCGATCCTGCTTCTCGCAAAAAGCCTTCCAACTATTAAGTCTTGCATTTTCAACTTCCGTTTTGTATTCTTCTTTTACTTGCAGGTATTCCTGGACAACCTTTGGGCGGCGAATCGGAGCTGCGCAGCGAATCCTTCGCTTCATTCTTGCGACGTCGCTCTTAAGCTTGCTGAGCGTTTCAGTCCACCACGGTGGGGAGGTGAGTATTTCGCGTTTGTTTATTTTAGGTAGGATTGTGTTACATGTTTCTGTTACTGTTTGTGTGTAGTGTGTGAGTGTGTTTTCCAATTCATTTGTGGAGTGTATGTTGTTTACTTGTTCTAAGGAGATGTTGCGCTCGGAAAGCGACTGGCAAATCTTCGAGCGAAGATGGATCCAGTCCGCGTTCCGGGTATAATAAACCCTAGTTGTGCTGTGTATGCCATTATTTTTTGTGAGTTCCGAATTAAGAGTAAAGGTGATGGCGTTGTGATCAGAACCAGTCACATCACAATCCACCCTCCAGTCTTCAATAAGGCCAAGGAGATCGTGAGTGGCGGCCGTGATATCAACATAGCTTGTGTACCTAATGTTACCTCTGATTGTGTCGAAGGTTGGCTCCCTACCGTGGTTTATGACTTCCAGGCTCATGCCATCAAGTGTGGCTTCAATTTCTTCACCTCTTTCATCGGGCGCGTCGCATCCCCACCAGGGGCTCTTTGCGTTGACGTCTCCTCCAACGATGATTTTATTAGAGAGATGTTTCAGGACGTGTTCAAGTCTTCCAATGTAGTGTATTATCGGGCTTGGGCTGGGTTCAAAATAGACCGAAACCAGGTTCACCACACCTTTTGCTGTGCGCAGACCTATAGGTAGGATATTTGCGGAAGTGAGAGTAGGGTATTGCACGACTTGGATGTCATCGTCAAATACTGCAATAGCCACTTTATTAGGACCTTCGGCTGCGCTGCTATCTTGGTAAATCCTGACTCCCGTATAGGACTTCATCCTGCCAATAGACCCCACGTATGGCTCCTGGATTAAAGCTATTGCTGCTCGTCGCTTCTTTGCCTCCATTATTAGTTCTTCTGTAGCAAGGGTCGACCTCTGTAAGTTAGCCTGTATTATTTTTAGCGGTCTGTCAAAGCCTTTGGCCACCTTAGCAATACGCTACCGACCTTCTGGCCAGGGTGTCCCACCTCTTTCTTATTGGGCACTGTGAGTCGAACGCTCCATGATCGTGCCTCTCGATGTTCGCCTTCTTACAATTTATGCAGGTAGGTCTTTCCGCTGCTTTATATAATGGGCAATCATTACGCATATGGGATCCGCCGCAGTGGGCACAGGCGCAGGGCAGATCTTCTTCTTCTTTGCAGTGTCTTCGCCCGTGGCCATAGCCTAGACATCTCGAGCATTGCACCAGTGGTGATTGGTCTAATACTTCGACTCTCTGTAGATCTATGTGGACCCTTCCTATCTGAGTTAGTATCTTCCACATCTGGGGGGAGACCTGAAGCACAATGTTATTTGTATGTGGGTTTCGTGTCTTCCTTCTGTATCGGACCGAGACTCTGATGTCTTCTGGGCGTAGATCTTTAAATAAGCCCTTGTTCTGATTCTTTACAGAGGCAACTATGTCTTCATCAGTGTTGATCTGCAGTACACCTCGAAGGACGACCAAGGGGTCCTTAGCTTCTGCCGTTTCGACGGTGAGCGCAGAATCAGCCTTTAATCGGTCCTTTACCCTATCTAGCTGCGCCGTTGTGTTACACCCTACCACGACTTTTTGGTCTTTGATTTTCCGGATGCGATCAATATTTATACCTGTATTTTTGGCGTCTACGGTGGTTCGGATGCGCTCGATTATCTCCCCGCTGGTTTCTGGGTTAGAAGATTTAATTATGATCGAGTGCATCTGCTCTTGTATTTGTGGCTCCTTACGGTACGCGACGTTTTGTGGTGTTGTTGGTTTTTGGCCTGCTGTAACACTCGCGTACGTTGCTATCATCTTACCCGTCTCCTGTTCTATCCTGGACACTATTTCCTTGCCCTTGTGAGGGGGGTTAGGTTAGGTTAGGTTAGGTTAGGTTAGGTTAGGTTAGGTTAGGTTAGGTTAGGTTAGGTTAGGTTAGGTTAGGTTAGGTTAGGTTAGGTTAGGTTAGGTTAGGTTAGGTTAGGTTAGGTTAGGTTAGGTTAGGTTTTTTTTTTTTTGCCTAATAGCCTACCCCCCGGGCGAGGTTATCCCCGGGCCGTGGATTGCGAGCTAAAGTGAAACAACTTGTGGGGTTTTTATTGATCATCACAATGTTACTTATTCTAACTTACTTCTAATACATGTTTAGTTTTAATCAAAATAACAATATTTAAGAGTCTTATTTATTACAACATAATACTTAACTTCTAACACACGTTTCATTCTTATCTTTATAACAATATTAAAGAGTCTTATTTTATACAGTTGTTTCGACTAACTTCTTATACGAAGTTTTTATTCTAATTCTAATTACAATATTTAATAGTCTAATTTTAAATAAGTGGATAACAAGTATATTGATTACTTTATACTACATTAATTATTTATACTTATTCTAATTTATTTAATACATGGTTTCGTTCCGATTTTTTTGAGCCGTTAGGGTGTTAGTGAATTATCTTGTTTTGTTTTTATTAATTACTTTTTTGGCTATACTTAAACAGAATTCTAGAAATATGGGCCTAGCTTTTTTGTCCGCCATGATATCGGCTATGGTATGTATTTCTAATTGTCTGTCTTTTAGTTTTTGCGTTAGCTCATGCCTCTCATAACCATATATCGGACAATCGATTAGTATGTGAGGCACGGACTCTTCATGATGCCCGCATGGGCATGTAGACGTGCTTTTGCATTTAAACCTATACAAATATTCTGAGAAGCCCCCATGACCAGTGAGGACCTGCGTCAGAACGTAGTTAGGTTCAACGGTACTTAGGATTCTATAAGCTGCAATTGCATCCGGAAGGAATATTTTTGTGATTTTACCTGTAGATGTGTTATTGTATCTGGTGTGCCACTTATGCAGTGTTCCTGCTCTTATGATGCGTTTGAGGTGCGACAGTGGGCAGCGATCATAGACCGGCCTTAACTTCACATTGCTGGCAGCTTTCTTTGCCAACTCGTCCGCTCGCTCATTTCCCTCCCTTCCCGCATGTGCTTTGACCCAGAAAAGCTTAATCTCCTTGTGAGGATTGGACCTCAACATGTCACGGATCTCTGTGGCGAGGGGATTGAGGGAGCGGGTTCCCGCTACCGCGTCAAGCGCAGACCTAGAGTCACTGTAAATGTTAAAGCCGGTCCCATTTCGCTTTGTTGCCAACTGCACTGCCTTGTGTAGAGCGACCAGCTCTGCTTGATAAACACTGCAGAAATGGGCAAGTGGTAATTTATGAGCTCCTAACTCGCATTGATTTCTCCAGAGCGTCACCGCCGCCCCCACACCGTCCAGTGTCTTACTGCCGTCTGTATATATATGGACAGTTTCGGGAGTTTCGCTGTCTGCTTCCAGCTCTTCGTTGCCCAGGATTCGATATGAAATTTTTGGTGCGTCTGCTGGGTGCGGGATATCTTCGAATGCAGTCTTGCGTTCAACCTCCGCGCCTTTCAGATCATCCCATTCTATGTGACCCTTTCTCAGCTGGTATAATAGTGCTTCCTCCTGAACGCGCAGATCGAGCGGGAGTAAACCCGCGATAATTCTCAATGAGTTGAGGGAGGTGGTGCGGTACGATCTGCTGATCTTAGCTGCGAATCCTCTCTGTACAGTATCGAGTCTCTGCTTAATGTATATTTTATTCGCAGCTGGAAACCATGAACTTGCAGCGTATAGCATAATTGGCTCAATTACAGCAGTATAAATGGTTCTAATAATTTTTGAGTCCAGTCCCCAGCTCACCCTGGCTGTTTTTGCAACGCGTTTATAAATTTCTATGGCTTTTTTACTTACTGAGATAGTGTGTTTATTAAAAGTTAATTTGTTATCAATTATTAATCCTAATATCTTTATGCTATCTGTGATTTCAATGAGTGAGCCTCCCATTACTAGTCTAGGTGTTTCATATTTTATCCGATTTGTGATTATCATTGCTTTTGTTTTGTTTGGAGCGAAATTTAGTTTGTTTTGCATCCCCCAGCTTCGAACATGTTCCAGAGCTTTATTAGCTTTCAGTTCCGTTTCAAGAGAGCTGTTGGTTGTAAAAACGAGGGCTATATCGTCGGCGAAGGCCTGGGAATAAATGTTCATGGCGTCCAACTGCTTTAGGAGTGAGTCTAGTAGGAGGTCCCAGAGTATAGGTCCTCCGATAGAACCTTGGACGCAGCCCTTACTCGTTGTCCTGGTAACAGCGGCACCTCCATAGAGCAACCTTATTTCTCTCTGGTGTAGATAGCTATCGATTAGGCGTCTTAAGTTGACGGGACAGCCTTCTTCTGCCAACCTTATCCTGATGGCGGGCCACCATGCGTTATCAAAAGCACCTTCTATGTCCAAGGATATGAGGGTGACAATCTTTTTGTTTTTAACACCTTCCCTTATGTGGTTTGTGAGTTTGTACAGTGCGTCCTCAGTTCCACGCTGTGGTACAAATCCATATTGATTCACCGAGAGCCTGGGGACGAGGTAAAAGTTAAGACGTCTTACGAGCATTTTTTCTAAGATTTTACCGAAGATAGGCAGCAGTCCGATAGGTCGGAACGATTTTGGCTGTGTATAATTATCCCTACCCGGTTTCCGCAGAATGATTACGGCTGCCTTCTTCCACTGCACGGGGAAGTAACTCAGTGCAAGACATTGATTCACAATGGCCAAAAAGACATCGGGGTTGGCAGCGATAGCATTTCCGCAAATGTCAGCAGTGAGCGCGTCTCCTCCCGGAGCTTTCTTTGGGTTAAAGCTTGCTACGCATTCAAATAACTCCGTATGCGTAAAAGGTGGGTCATGGAGTTCATCTTGGTCCATTAAGTTAATATTTTGGGCTTTTCTTCTAATATCAGCGTGTACTTCATTTTCACCTGTATACGTGTCTTCAGGGAAGAGTGTCTCCGCCAGAAATTCGGCAGATTCAGCGCTTGTTAACGCTTTACCGTCCCTAATAAGTGGGTCTTCAATCCTCGTTTGGCAGGTTCTCCTAATTACTCTGTAGATACCATCCCAAAGGCTCTCCCGATCCTGCTTCTCGCAAAAAGCCTTCCAACTATTAAGTCTTGCATTTTCAACTTCCGTTTTGTATTCTTCTTTTACTTGCAGGTATTCCTGGACAACCTTTGGGCGGCGAATCGGAGCTGCGCAGCGAATCCTTCGCTTCATTCTCGCGACGTCGCTCTTAAGCTTGCTGAGCGTTTCAGTCCACCACGGTGGGGAGGTGAGTATTTTGCGTTTGTTTATTTTAGGTAGGATTGTGTTACATGTTTCTGTTACTGTTTGTGTGTAGTGTGTGAGTGTGTTTTCCAATTCATTTGTGGAGTGTATGTTGTTTACTTGTTCTAAGGAGATGTTGCGCTCGGAAAGCGACTGGCAAATCTTCGAGCGAAGATGGATCCAGTCCGCGTTCCGGGTATTATAAACCCTAGTTGTGCTGTGTATGCCATTATTTTTTGTGAGTTCCGAATTAAGAGTAAAGGTGATGGCGTTGTGATCAGAACCAGTCACATCACAATCCACCCTCCAGTCTTCAATAAGGCCAAGGAGATCGTGAGTGGCGGCCGTGATATCAACATAGCTTGTGTACCTAATGTTACCTCTGATTGTGTCGAAGGTTGGCTCCCTACCGTGGTTTATGACTTCCAGGCTCATGCCATCAAGTGTGGCTTCAATTTCTTCACCTCTTTCATCGGGCGCGTCGCATCCCCACCAGGGGCTCTTTGCGTTGACGTCGCCTCCAACGATGATTTTATTAGAGAGATGTTTCAGGACGTGTTCAAGTCTTCCAATGTAGTGTATTATCGGGCTTGGGCTGGGTTCAAAATAGACCGAAACCAGATTCACCACACCTTTTGCTGTGCGCAGACCTATAGGTAGGATATTTGCGGAAGTGAGAGTAGGGTATTGCACGACTTGGATGTCATCGTCAAATACTGCAATAGCCACTTTATTAGGACCTTCGGCTGCGCTGCTATCTTGGTAAATCCTGACTCCCGTGTAGGACTTCATCCTGCCAATAGACCCCACGTATGGCTCCTGGATTAAAGCTATTGCTGCTCGTCGCTTCTTTGCCTCCATTATTAGTTCTTCAGTAGCAAGGGTCGACCTCTGTAAGTTAGCCTGTATTATTTTTAGCGGTCTGTCAAAGCCTTTGGCCACCTTAGCAATACGCGGTTAGGTTAGGTTAGGTTAGGTTAGGTTAGGTTAGGTTAGGTTAGGTTAGGTTAGGTTAGGTTAGGTTAGGTTAGGTTAGGTTAGGTTAGGTTAGGTTAGGTTAGGTTAGGTTAGGTTAGGTTAGGTTAGGTTAGGTTAGGTTAGGTTAGGTTAGGTTAGGTTAGGTTAGGTTAGGTTAGGTTAGGTTAGGTTAGGTTAGGTTAGGTTAGGTTAGGTTAGGTTAGGTTAGGTTAGGTTAGGTTAGGTTAGGTTAGGTTAGGTTAGGTTAGGTTAGGTTAGGTTAGGTTAGGTTAGGTTTTTTTTTTTTTTTTTTTTTTTTTTTTATTTAACTAGTGGCCTACATCCCTGGCAACTTTCGTCCCAGGGCCGAGGAGCTAGCTAAGTCTACTTCCTCCCTGCCATTGAGCTGCAGGGTTTGGGGGTGGCGTATCATTTATTTAGAACGTATTACAGTTTTTTTCACCTACGACTAATCACACTAATTCTACATTTTTTATTACTTAATACATTTTTAGTTACTTAATCCACATTATTTTACTTAATCTAACCGGAATTTGGTGTTACATTTTTATAGGTCTTATACTTACATTAACATTTTTTTTTTTTTTTTTTTACCATTTATTAACATAATATTATGTACTTATCTGCTACTTAAAACTAGGCACACAATCTTATATTCTACTGGTTGTATAAGGTCCCTATAATTGATTATAGGGAACCTTTCTATACATTAGATAACTACAGTGTACTTAAAACAATTTGATTAATAACCTAAGGAACTATATTATAAAATTTTCAAAAGATTATTCATTTCTTATTTCTACTTTTTGAACTATGTACATATTATTATGATTTTAGAATTTAAAAGTGCTACCGTTCCGCGGCAGAACATCAGCGAGGATTCTTCGGCAGAATCTTTCAAATTCCGTCCTCCATGGCTTTGCAACAAAGGTTGGAAGGTTGACCTCCACGACAGCCATTCCACTTACAGTCTCAAGATCGCATCTCCACCGGCCGAACCTTGGGCACTCGAGCACCAGGTGCAATGCGCTTTCATCTGTACGATCGTCGCATATGCACACCGGGCTATCCTTCAGGCCGAACCGGTGGAGATACGCTGAGAACCCGCCATGGCCTGTTATCACCTGAGCCATCAACGCGGAGAAAGGCTCCTCCCTGACCAGCTTATAAGACACCGCGACGTCCGGCAGAAACGCCTTCGTAACACTCGCGGTTTGACCCGCGGTGTAGCGCTCCTGCCAGACCTCGAGGGTCTTGGCTCTAAGCATGCGACGAAGAGTTGAAATCGGTACTCCATCGTATGCAGCCCTCAATTTCGAATGGAGCGCCGCATCCTTCGCCAAGTGGTCAGCCCTCTCATTCCCCTCAATGCCTACATGCGCCCGAACCCAGCGAAACCGAATGGTTTTACCCATATTTCGGGCCCGCCGGATGAGGTTTTTAATTTTGAAGGCTATCGGGTTAAATGATGATCGATCCCTTAGCAGCTCCAGCGACGACCTGGAGTCACTAAGGATCTCGACCTTCATGTCGGGCATCTTCAAGATGTCCTCGATAGCCTTCGAAATTGCGCACATTTCGGCTTGGAAGACAGAGCAATAATTCTCCAATTTGAGTTTTCTTGCTCTGACTTCCAAGCCTCGCCGCCTGTATGATATTCCGGCTCCAACCCTGCCCTGTATCTTGCTTCCATCGGTGTAGACTTGCAGGTAACCCTCTCCCTCTCTTGGGTCATCCTGCACCTCTACCGCGTCGGTTTCGGCCTGTGTATCCTCGAGACAACAGAACTCTACCTCAGGAGCGAGGGCTGGATGGGGAGCATCCATGAAGCTAACCCGCTGTTCAGCCTTCCTGTCTGCCATACCATCAATGTCCTCACCCCTTTTATATCGGTACAATTCTGCTGCCTCTCGGACCCTCAGGTCGAGTGGCAAGATACCTGACAGGATCAGCGCCGCACTCAAACTGGCAGTTTTGTAGGCCCGGCTGATCTTCCGCGCGAACCCTCGCTGAACTGCGTCCAGCAACTTCCGCACTCCGACTTGATCTACGGCTGGGACCCAGACGCTTGAAGCGTAAAGTACGATTGGCTCCACAGCGGCGATGTAGATGGTCCTGACCACCTCTGGGTTCAGACCCCAGGTTGTCTTAGCCGCCCTTGACAATTGGCCATAAATGGCCGTTGCCTTTCGGCAAACGTCAGCGACGTGCGGCTTAAAAGACAACCTGTGGTCAATAATAAGACCCAGGATCTTGGTTTCTGTGACCATCTTTATACTTTCGCCGCCCATGGTGATCTGAATAGGTGTTACTTTCAGTTTCTTGGTAATCACCATGGCGTTGGTCTTGTGTGGAGCAAATCGCAGCTTGTTGTCCAAGCCCCAGTCGTAGACCCGACGGAGGACGGAGCTAGCGGTCCGCGCGATAGTCTCCGGAGAGGAGCCCGAGAAGACGAGCACTACGTCGTCGGCGAAGGCTTGCACGCGTAGGCCCTCTTCCTCGAGGGCGCCCAGCAATGGATCGATCAGGAGGTTCCAGAATATGGGCCCCCCAATCGATCCCTGAACGCACCCTTTGGTCGTGGGCCTCACGCACTCGGCGCCCGCGTATCGAATAAGGACCTCGCGGTCATTGAGGTAACTGCACACGGTGGAGTACAGATTTCGGGGGCATTTCCTGGCGGCCAGCTGATGTTTAATAGCTGGCCACCAGGCGCTGTCGAATGCCCCCTCTATGTCTAGAGACACCATCAATACTACCCTCTTTGCCTTGACCTCAGCTCTGATGTGCTCGATCAAGGCAAAGAGGGCATCTTCAGTGCTCCGCTGTGGCATAAAGCCGAATTGGCCTGGGTTAATCGTCGGCAGTACGTGCCACTTTATCCGGCGTACCATCATCTTTTCCAAAGTCTTACCGTGGACTGACAGAAGTCCAATCGGACGGTAAGACTTTGGATGGTGGTAGTCGGATTTTCCCGGTTTGGGAAGTGTCACGACCGCCGCACGCTTCCACGGCCTCGGAAAGTATCCCACAGCGAGGCACCTGTTGGCTATCTCTAGGAAAAGCCGCTCATCTGCCTCAATGCTCTTGGCACTGATGTCAGCTGTGAACGCGTCCGATCCAGGCGCTTTACGAGCGCTGAAATCGTGAACCGCCTCCCTGAGTTCCGCAAGGGTGAAGGGCGGATCGTCCTCTGTGCAGGATAACTCGCACAGAGGGCGGTCCACCTCTCTCCTTATTGCGGAATGTACGGGAGTGTCGTCCTCCACTCTATCGTCCGGGAAGAACGTAGCTGCAAGGAGTTCTGCACTTTGCTTGGGATCAAGAGTCACTCCGTCCCTCACAAGAAGTTTATCTTCTTGCTTTTTCGAGGTTTGACGGAGGACTCTGTAGATGCCGTCCCACAGGCTTTCGCCTGTTTGCGCGGTGCAGTACTCCTTCCAGCTATGGGTCTGTGCCGCTTGTGCGGCAGACTCATACTTTTCCCGGGCGTCGAGATACTGGCGGACGACGAATTCCCTCCTAATTGGGGCCGCGCAGCGGATGCGATTCTTCTTAGTAACCGCATCACGCTTCAGGGCCCGAAGTTCGGAGGTCATCCATGGAGGTTCATATTTCAACATTCGCGACAGCTTTGGGATTGCGACCTCACACGCTTGGCGAACCGCCTCCTGGTATTCGAGGACAACGTTTTCGATGTCCTCGGGGGCGGTTGCGGCCGTCACTCTTTCCACTCGGATCTGGCGCTTTTGGAGCTGTAAGATAAGTTCCTTTCGGAACTTATCCCAGTCTGCCTTGCGTGTATTATATATCCGAGTGGTTGGTGCTGGGCCGGGTGCTTTTGCACGGCCAGCGCGGAGTCCTATCCTTAGAGCGTTGTGATCGGAACTGACCATGTCGGGGTCCACCTTCCAGGACTCCATCCTTGACAAGATACTTCGGCTGCACACCGTAATGTCGACTCTGCTTGTACAGAGCCGACCTCCCCGAACCACTTGAAATGTTGGTTCGGTACCGGTGTTGAGGATGTGCAGCTGGTTGTCGTCGAAGTATCCTGCCAATTCGGCTCCCCGGTGGTCCTCGTCTGCGCTTCCCCACCATGGGCTCCACGCATTGAAATCCCCTCCGATCACAACACACAAGGTTCCCAACTTGGATCGGACGCTGGACAGACGTTCCAGGTATGGATCCAGGGGTTTGTCCCCTTCCAGGTAGGCGGACACTATTCCAAGTGTCCAGTCGGAGAACTCGATGGTGATGGCCACTATGTTCTCCGACTGGAGGCTCGGGTCACACCTAACCTGGAGATCTTTATCAAAGACTGCTATTGCGGCCTTTGCGGGGTTGGTCTTACTAATCCCCTGGTCCATCTGAAAGACGCGGACCCCCGGATACCGCTTCAAGGCACCTTGATTACCTGTGTAGGGTTCCTGCAGCAGTGCCAGGCTAACCTTCTGACTGACAGCTTCTGCCATCAGTTCATCGGTTGCCAATCGCTTTCGCTGCAGGTTTACCTGTATCATGTGCCTCGAAGCAGCATCCCTGGGCCCGCGACCACCTGGATTTATGACCGCGGTGCCCTCAGCAGTAACTCACGCCGAGGCGGGCAATGGCATCCCATTTCCGCCTCACCGGACAGTCGCTGCTGAATGCACCGTGATCCGTCTTGTCCAGCTTGGCGTGTCGACAGTTGACACAGCTGGGCGGCTCCCCCACGACATAGTCGGGGCACTCGGCCCTCACGTGTGGGCCCCCGCAATGGCTGCAAAGTTCCGAGGACTCTTTGCAGTGGCGCCGTCCGTGCCCAAAGGCTAGGCACTTTGAGCACTGTATTAATGGTGAGAAGTCGTCCACCTTTGACCGCTTAAGGTCTAGGTGGACGGAGCCCTCGTCTGTCAGACGGCGCCACAGCGGAGGCGCCACACGCAAGACAACATGAGTGAGGTGCGGGTTGCGACACCTACGGCGGAAACAGGTTTCCACCGTTTCGTGGTCTTTTTGGAGGCCTGTGAATAGCTCCCTATTCTGAGCTCTTAGGGCTCCGACGACCTCCTCGTCCTTGAGGCAAGCCAGTACGTCCCTAATGATAATCATCGGGTTCCTACCCCTAGCCTCTTGAACTTGGAGGCCCGAGTTGGCCCCGAGCCGGGTCTTCACGGCCTCCACCTCGCTTTTGGTGCCGCAAGTGAGCACCACCTTCCTATTGCGCACTCTGCGGACGCTGTCCACCTTGGCGCCAGTTTTAGTAGCGTCGACGGCCACTCTTATTTTGGCGACAACGTTGTCGCTCGAATCATCGGGCGACTTACTTGTCACCACGATTGAGTGGCCGGACTTTGCCGGCGCCTTAGCGGCCATCGCCGCATATGAAGGCGGTGCTTTTACCTGCACAGGCTCCTCCAGGAGCTTCGTTGTTCTCGCCCCCAGAGCTCGCACCTCAGCAAGCATGTTGGTTGCCTCTTGACGCATTGACTTAAGTTCTCCCAGCAGGGAGCCCAGATCCGCAGTGGGTGGAGAAGGGAACAGTTTGACCTGCTGGATTAGGTCGAATTCGACTATTCTGCGGAGTGCCTCCAGCTCCTTTCTCAACTCCGCAGTCTGTCCACCGACGTCCGACTTATCCAACCTCTGCGTGAGGAGCATGATCTGCTCCGCATGGCTGGACTCCCTCCTGGAGATGTCCTCTGCGTGTGTCCTTTTCAGGTGTTCTACCTGTAAAAGGACATCTCTCCGCGCACTGTTCACTTCAAGGGTGGCCCCATACAGGTAGTTGAGGCCATCCAACACTGTAGCTCTTATGGAGCCTTTCAGGTTGCCAGATTTTTCCAATTCTTCTTTGGCTCGCTGGTACACAGAGTTGGCGGTTTTGAGCACTGTAGCCGTTGGGCTTTCGGGTCCCCCTATATTGCTGTGGCGTCCTCCGGATGGCGGAGTATGAAAAGCGACCTCCGCTTCCCGTTGGAACGCTTGGGCGAGGGTGCCACTGCCTGGTTTGCTTCCAGAGCCCGCGCCGAACTCACTTCCAGTGAAGGAGCCCTCCTCCACGTCAACTTTCCGGCTAACTACTGCCCGTACCTTTCCAGGGTCTGATGATGGCCGTTTTGTCATTAAAGTCACAGAGTCCTTGTCTCCGGCTCTAAGAATGCGTGACGACTTAGCCGATGTTGAAGACATCTTACTGGAACGGCAGCACGTAGGTTTATTAAATAATCAATAATTATAAAACAAAATCAATAAAGTATCAAAATTAAAAAAAAATACCAAAAAAATAAAAATTTACAAACACAACTTTTAACTAGTGCCAATCGACAGAACTCAGCTTTGCGATTAAGGCGAACCCAAACACTGATGCTCTAGGTTAAATAACAAAGAAGTTATGACGATTACAGTTCTGTAAATATAAAAAACCCTATAAATTAATTAAAAAAACAATAATTTTGAAATTCTGAAGGGGCCAATCGAGAGATCTTCCAAACGCGGTTCAGACGAGCCCAAACTCGACTGCCCTAGGTGCCTTGGTTCCAAAGATATGACCAAGGGGGGTGAGGTATACCCGAGGGGGGAGGGGGGGGGGAAGTTTCGGGGGAGATGATTAGGGTAGGGAAATATTTTTTGTAAGAGGGGGGGGGGGGGGGGGTTAGCTAAGGTAGATGGCAATTAGTGTGTTAGTTGTGGCGATTACCAGGGGTTAAAGGTTACTGAGGATATCGGGTACCTGTGGTGTTTTGCCGCGATGTTGCACCTCGATGACTTCCTATGTCTGATGTTCGTCGGATCTATTTAGTTTTCTTCTCAGTGGTGCGGAGTATTGAAATTGACGGCTGTCAGTTGTCACTGGTGCTCGAGCTGTCTGAATTTTTCCCAAACCGCGTGGCACCGCGTGGCTGCTTCTCCCATACAATGCCGACGAGGTTATGGGATGCACCTTAATCTTTCAATATCTCCGCAATCCAACGGCCGATTTTATTCAAACTTGGATCAATAGCTAGGTTTTGATCAGCGCTACAGGAATTAGTGCTGCGTTTCTTGATTGTTGCAGCGGCGACTCGGGGCAGTTGACACAAAGTCCAGGCCCCGTATCTTTGGAGCGCGCTGCACAAAACTTCCACAAACACTAATCCTGGTGAATTGTAGGCTAACACAACACTGTACCAAATTTCAGGCTGATACGTTCACTTTTAACCACTTTTATTAATTTTTATAACGGAGCGATACGTTGACGACGCAATGATTTGGTGAAAAAAGTGGGTTAGGTTAGGTTAGGTTTTTTTTTTTTTTTTTTTTTTTTTTTTTTTTTTTTTTTTTTTTTTTTTTTTTGCGACTAGTGGCCTACCTCCCTGGCAACTTTCGTTCCAGGGCCGAGGAGCTACTAAGCTACTTCCTCCCTACCATTGAGCTGTAGGGTTTGGGGGTGGTTTATTATTTATTTACAATGTTTATTTACAGTCGCTTACACACTAATACATATTTTCATTACATTTCTTAAATGATATTGATCTTATAACTAACAGATTTTACATATATTTTTATTTTTATTCCTTTTATTAGCTTTTTAATATAATACAAATTCTTAACACTATCTTAACCTAGGCACACATTCTTACAGACTATTGGTAGTAAAAAGGGCCCTATGCTCAGTCATAGGGAACCGTGCTTTACTTATTTATTGCTAAAATTTTTATTCTTATCTATTTCCTACCCTACTATTTATTTACACACATTATATTCTAAGCTTTTTTACATTTATATTGCTGCCGTTCTTCGGCAGCACATCTATCAATATCTTGAGGCAAAATGCCTCAAGTAGTTCTCGTTTTTCTGACAATAATAAGGGGAGGTTGGCCTCCAGTACGGCCACTCCACTCTGGACCTCAAGGTCGTACCTCCACCGACCGAACCTAGGGCATTCGAGCACCAGGTGCATTGCGCTTTCGTCAGTATGACCGTCGCAAATGCACGCTGGGCTATCCTTCAGTCCGAACCGGTGGAGATACGCCGAGAAGCCACCATGACCCGTGATGACTTGGGCCATCAGAGCGGAGAAGGGTGCCTCCCGCACCAGCTTGTAAGCCGCCACGACGTCTGGCAGGAACGCCTTTGTGACGCTTGCGGTGTGACCCGCAGTGTAGCGCTCCTGCCAGACTTCGAGGGTCCTGGCTCTTATACCGCGGAAACCGGCACTCCATCGTATGCAGCCCTCAACTTCGAGTGGAGCGCCGCGTCCTTCGCCAAGTGATCAGCCCTCTCGTTCCCCTCAATACCTACATGCGCCCGAACCCAGCGGAACCGAATGGTTTTACCCATTTCTCGAGCCCGCCGGATCAAGTTTTTGATTTCGAAGGCTATCGGGTGGAACGAAGATCGATCCCTTAGCAGCTCCAGCGACGACCTGGAGTCACTAAGGATCTCGACCTTCATGTCGGGCATCTTCAAGATGTCCTCGATAGCCTTCGAAATTGCGCACATTTCGGCTTGGAAGACAGAGCAATAATCCTCTAACTTGAGTTTTCTTGCTCTGACTTCCAAGCCTCGCCGCCTGTATGAGATGCCGGCTCCAACCCTGCCCTGTATCTTGCTGCCGTCGGTGTAGACTTGCAGGTAACCTTCTCCTACTCCTGGGTCATCCTGCACCTCTACCACGTCGGTCTCGGTCTGAGTTTCCTCGAGACAACAGAACTCTACCTCAGGAGCGAGGGCTGGATGGGGAGCATCCAGGAAGCTAACCCGCTGTTCAGCCTTCCTGTCTGCCATATCATCAATGTCCTCACCCCTTTTATATCGGTACAATTCTGCCGCCTCTCGGATCCTCAGGTCGAGTGGCAATATACCTGACAGGATCAGCGCCGCATTCAAACTGGCGGTTTTGTAGGCCCGGCTGATCTTCCGCGCGAACCCTCGCTGAACTGCGTCCAGCAATTTCCGCACTCCGACTTGATCTACGGCTGGGACCCAGACGCTTGAAGCGTAGAGTACGATTGGCTCCACAGCGGCGATGTAGATGGTCCTCACCACCTCTGGGTTCAGACCCCAGGTTGTCTTGGCCGCCCTTGACAATTGGCCATAAATGGCCGTTGCCTTTCGACAAACGTCGGCGACGTGCGGCTTAAAAGACAACCTGTGGTCAATAATAAGACCCAGGATTTTGGTTTCTGTGACCATCTTTATACTTTCGCCGCCCATGGTGATCTGAATAGGTGTTACTTTCAATTTCTTGGTAATCACCATGGCGTTGGTCTTGTGTGGAGCAAATCGCAGCTTGTTGTCCAAGCCCCAGTCGTAGACCCGCCGGAGGACGGAGTTAGCGGTCCGCGCGATAGTCTCCGGAGAGGAGCCCGAGAAGACGAGCACTACGTCGTCGGCGAAGGCTTGCACGCGTAGGCCCTCTTCCTCGAGGGCGCCCAGCAATGGATCGATCAGGAGGTTCCAGAATATGGGTCCCCCAATCGATCCCTGAACGCACCCCTTGGTCGTGGGCCTCACGCACTCGGCGCCCGCATAACGAATGGTGATCTCACGATCACTGAGGTAACTGCATACGGCGGAGTACAGGTTCCCGGGGCATTTCCTGGCGGCCAGCTGGTGTTTAATAGCTGGCCACCAGGCGCTATCGAATGCCCCCTCTATGTCTAGAGACACCATTAGGACTACCCTCTTTGCCCTGACCTCAGCTCTGATGTGCTCGATCAAGGCAAAGAGGGCATCCTCAGTGCTTCGCTGTGGCATAAATCCGAATTGAGCCGGATTCAGCGTCGGCAGTACGTGCCA